>NC_091353.1:2764878-2789878 GCF_038502225.1 Cherax quadricarinatus | reverse complement strand
TTTTGAGCATTAAGTCAGAGGTAAGCGGAGAATATCTGCCCACACCATACCCAGGCTGCCCACACCTGCCCACACCTGCCCACACCATACCCAGGCTGCCCACACCTGCCCACACCATACCCAGGCTGCCGACACCATACTCAAGCTGCTCACACCTGCCCACACCATACCCAGGCTGCCCACACCTGCCCACACCATACCCAGGCTGCCCACACCTGCCCACACCATACCCAGGCTGCCCACACCTGCCCACACCATACCCAGGCTGCCGACACCATACTCAAGCTGCTCACACCTGCCCACACCATACCCAGGCTGCCCACACCTGCCGACACCATACCCAGGCTGCCGACACCATACTCAAGCTGCTCACACCTGCCCACACCATACCCAGGCTGCCGACACCATACTCAAGCTGCTCACACCTGCCCACACCATACCCAGGCTGCCCACACCTGCCCACACCATACCCAGGCTGCCGACACCATACTCAAGCTGCTCACACCCGCCCACACCATACCCAGGCTGCCCACACCATACCCAGGCTGCCCACACAATACCCAGGCTGCCCACACCATACCCAAGCTACCCACACCATACCCAGGCTGCTCACACTTGCCCACACTATGCCCAGGCTGCCCACACCATACCCAGGCTGCCCACACCATACTCAAGTTGCCCACACCATACCCAGGCTACCCACACCATACCCAGGCTGCCCATAACATACCCAGACTGCTCACACCATACCCAGGCTGTCCACACCATACTCAAGTTGCCCACACCATACCCAGGCTACCCACACCATACCCAGACTGCTCACACCATACCCAGGCTGTCCACACCATACTCAAGTTGCCCACACCATACCCAGGCTACCCACAACATACCCAGGCTGCCCATAACATACCAAGACTGCTCACACCATACCCAGGCTGTCCACACCATACCCAGGCTGCTCACACTTGCCCACACCATACCCAGGCTGTCCACACCATACTCAAGTTGCCCACACCTTACCCAGGCTACCCACACCATACCCAGGCTGCCCATAACATACCCAGAATACTCACACCATACCCAGGCTGCTCACACCATACCCAGGCTGCTCACACCATACCCAGGCTGCTCACGCCATATCCAGGCTGCCCACACCATACCCAGGCTGCCCACACCATACTCAAGTTGCCCACACCATACCCAGGCTACCCACACCATACCCAGGCTGCCCATAATATACCCAGACTGCTCACACTATACCCAGGCTGTCCACACCATACCCAGGCTGCTCACACTTGCCCACACCATACCCAGGCTGCCCACACCATACTCAAGTTGCCCACACCATACCCAGGCTACCCACACCATACCCAGGCTACCCACACCATACCCAGACTGCTCACACCATACCCAGGCTGTCCACACCATACTCAAGTTGCCCACGCCATACCCAGGCTACCCAAACCATACCCAGGCTGCCCACACCATACCCAGGCTGCCCACACCATACTCAAGTTGCCCACACCATACCCAGGCTACCCACACCATACCCAGGCTGCCCATAACATACCCAGAATGCTCACACCATACCCAGGCTGCTCACACCATACCCAGGCTGCTCACACCATACCCAGGCTACCCAAACCATACCCAGGCTGCCCACACCATACCCAGGCTGCCCACACCATACTCAAGTTGCCCACACCATACCCAGGCTACCCACACCATACCCAGCCTGCCCAAAATATACCCAGACTGCTCACACCATACCCAGGCTGTCCACACCATACCCAGGCTGCTCACACTTGCCCACACCATACCCAGGCTGCCCATAACATACCAAGACTGCTCACACCATACCCAGGCTGTCCACACCATACCCAGGCTGCTCACACTTGCCCGCACCATACCCAGGCTGCCCACACCATACTCAAGTTGCCCACACCTTACCCAGGCTACCCACACCATACCCAGGCTGCCCATAACATACCCAGAATGCTCACACCATACCCAGGCTGCTCACACCATACCCAGGCTGCTCACACCATACCCAGGCTACCCAAACCATACCCAGGCTGCCCACACCATACCCAGGCTGCCCACACCATACTCAAGTTGCCCACACCATACCCAGGCTACCCACACCATACCCAGCCTGCCCAAAATATACCCAGACTGCTCACACCATACCCAGGCTGTCCACACCATACCCAGGCTGCTCACACTTGCCCACACCATACCCAGGCTGCCCACGCCATACTCAAGTTGCCCACACCTTACCCAGGCTACCCACACCATACCCAGGCTGCCCATAACATACCCAGAATGCTCACACCATACCCAGGCTGCTCACACCATACCCAGGCTGCTCACACCATACCCAGGCTGCTCACGCCATATCCAGGCTGCCCACACCATACCCAGGCTGCCCACACCATACTCAAGTTGCCCACACCATACCCAGGCTACCCACAACATACCCAGGCTGCCCATAACATACCAAGACTGCTCACACCATACCCAGGCTGCTCACACTTGCCCGCACCATACCCAGGCTGCCCACACCATACTCAAGTTGCCCACACCTTACCCAGGCTACCCACACCATACCCAGGCTGCCCAGAACATACCCAGAATCCTCACACCACACCCAGGCTGCTCACACCATACCCAGGCTGCTCACACCATACCCAGGCTGCCCACATCCAGTACTGGGCCCCTTGCTTACACAGGATGGGACTTACACTGCTCACAACACAGAAAAAGCGAGATACAGAAGTATAATAATAAACGTATATTACAGATGTATAATATAAACGTACACTTAGTGAGTCTTTATCAGATTCTGGGTTGACCAATCTCAACGACTTTCTTCATGACAGACTCAAAATTTTGGTCAATATCGCTGGACTCCTCGAGAAACCTAATTTAGGGGAGGCTACAGTGAAAAGCTCTGTTCCACAAGGTACAGTACTGGCTCCCAGTGTTCCACAAGGTACAGTACTGGCTCCCAGTGTTCCACAAGGTACAGTACTGGCTCCCAGTGTTCCACAAGGTACAGTACTGGCTCCCAGTGTTCCACAAGGTACAGTACTGGCTCCCAGTGTTCCACAAGGTACAGTACTGGCTCCCAGTGTTCCACAAGGTACAGTACTGGCTCCCAGTGTTCCACAAGGTACAGTACTGGCTCCCAGTGGTCCATAAGTCACAGTACTGGCTACCAGTGTTCCACAAGGTACAGTACTGGCTCCCAGTGTTCCACAAGGTACAGTACTGGCTACCAGTGTTCCACAAGGTACAGTACCGGCTCCCAGTGTTCCACAAGGTACAGTACTGGCTCCCAGTGTTCCACAAGGTACAGTACTGGCTACCAGTGTTCCACAAGGCACAGTACTGGCTCCCAGTGTTCTACAAGGTACAGTACTGGCTACCAGTGTTCCACAAGGTACAGTACCGGCTCCCAGTGTTCCACAAGGTACAGTACTGGCTCCCAGTGTTCCACAAGGTACAGTACTGGCTCCCAGTGTTCCACAAGGTACAGTACCGGCTCCCAGTGTTCCACAAGGTACAGTACTGGCTCCCAGTGTTCCACAAGGTACAGTACTGGCTACCAGTGTTCCACAAGGCACAGTACTGGCTCCCAGTGTTCTACAAGGTACAGTACTGGCTACCAGTGTTCCACAAGGTACAGTACTGGCTACCAGTGTTCCACAAGGTACAGTACCGGCTCCCAGTGTTCCACAAGGTACAGTACTGGCTCCCAGTGTTCCACAAGGTACAGTACCGGCTCCCAGTGTTCCACAAGGTACAGTACTGGCTCCCAGTGTTCCACAAGGTACAGTACTGGCTCCCAGTGTTCCACAAGGCACAGTACTGGCTCCCAGTGTTCTACAAGGTACAGTACTGGCTACCAGTGTTCCACAAGGTACAGTACTGGCTCCCAGTGTTCCACAAGGTACAGTACTGGCTCCCAGTGTTCCACAAGGTACAGTACTGGCTCCCAGTGTTCCACAAGGTACAGTACTGGCTCCCAGTGTTCCACAAGGTACAGTACTGGCTACCAGTGTTCCACAAGGTACAGTACCGGCTCCCAGTGTTCCACAAGGTACAGTACTGGCTCCCAGTGTTCCACAAGGTACAGTACTGGCTCCCAGTGTTCCACAAGGTACAGTACTGGCTCCCAGTGTTCCACAAGGTACAGTACTGGCTCCCAGTGTTCCACAAGGTACAGTACTGGCTACCAGTGTTCCACAAGGTACAGTACCGGCTCCCAGTGTTCCACAAGGTACAGTACTGGCTACCAGTGTTCCACAAGGTACAGTACTGGCTACCAGTGTTCCACAAGGTACAGTACTGGCTCCCAGTGTTCCACAAGGTACAGTAATGGCTCCCAGTGTTCCACAAGGTACAGTACTGGCTCCCAGTGTTCCACAAGGTACAGTACTGGCTACCAGTGTTCCACAAGGTACAGTACTGGCTCCCAGTGTTCCACAAGGTACAGTACTGGCTACCAGTGTTTCACAAGGTACAGTACTGGCTCCCAGTGTTCCACAAGGTACAGTACTGGCTACCAGTGTTCCACAAGGTACAGTACTGGCTCCCAGTGTTGCACATGGTACAGTACTGGCTCCCAGTGTTCCACAAGATACAGTACTGGCTCCCAGTGTTCCACAAGGTACAGTACTGGCTCCCAGTGTTCCACAAGGTACAGTACTGGCTCCCACTGTTCCACAAGGTACAGTACTGGCTCCCAGTGTTCCACAAGGTACAGTACTGGCTACCAGTGTTCCACAAGGTACAGTACTGGCTCCCAGTGTTCCACAAGATACAGTACTGGCTACCAGTGTTCCACAAGGTACAGTACTGGCTCCCAGTGTTCCACAAGGTACAGTACTGGCTCCCAGTGTTTCACAAGGTACAGTACTGGCTCTCAGTGTTCCACAAGGTACAGTACTGGCTCCTAGTGTTCCACAAGGTACAGTACTGGCTCCCAGTGTTCCACAAGGTACAGTACTGGCTCCCAGTGTTCCACAAGGTACAGTACTGGCTCCCAGTGTTCCACAAGATACAGTACTGGCTCCCAGTGTTCCACAAGGCACAGTACTGGCTCCCAGTGTTCCACAAGGTACAGTACTGGCTCCCAGTGTTTCACAAGGTACAGTACTGGCTCCCAGTGTTCCACAAGGTACAGTACTGGCTCCCAGTGTTCCACAAGGTACAGTACTGGCTCCCAGTGTTCGACAAGGTACAGTACTGGCTCCCAGTGTTCCACAAGGTACAGTACTGGCTCCCAGTGTTCCACAAGTCACAGTACTGGCTCCCAGTGTTCCACAAGGTACAGTACTGGCTACCAGTGTTCCACAAGGTACAGTACTGGCTACCAGTGTTCCACAAGGTACAGTACTGGCTCCCAGTGGTCCACAAGTCACAGTACTGGCTCCCAGTGGTCCACAAGTCACAGTACTGGTTCCCAGTGTTCCACAAGGTACAGTACTGGCTCCTAGTGGTCTACATGTCACAGTACTGGCTACCAGTGTTCCACAAGGTACAGTACTGACTCCCAGTGGTCCACAAGTCACAGTACTGGCTACCAGTGTTCCACAAGGTACAGTACTGGCTCCCAGTGGTCCACAAGTCACAGTACTGGCTACCAGTGTTCCACAAGGTACAGTACTGGCTCCCAGTGTTTCACAAGGTACAGTACTGGCTCCCAGTGTTCCACAAGGTACAGTACTGGCTACCAGTGTTCCACAAGGTACAGTACTGGCTCCCAGGGTTCCACAAGGTACAGTACTGGCTCCCAGCGTTTCACAAGGTACAGTACTGGCTCCCAGTGTTCCACAAGTCACAGTACTGGCTCCCAGTGTTCCACAAGTCACAGTACTGGCTACCAGTGTTCCACAAGGTACAGTACTGGCTCCCAGTGTTCCACAAGTCACAGTACTGGCTACCAGTGTTCCGCAAGGTACAGTACTGGCTCCCAGTGTTCCACAAGGTACAGTGCTGGCTCCCAGTGGTCCACAAGTCACAGTACTGGCTACCAGTGTTCCACAAGGTACAGTACTGGCTACCAGTGTTCCACAGGGTACAGTACTGGCCCCTAGTGGTCCACAAGTCACAGTACTGGCTCCCAGTGGTCCACAAGTCACAGTACTGGCTCCCAGTGTTCCACAAGGTACAGTACTGGCTCCTAGTGGTCTACAAGTCACAGTACTGGCTACCAGTGTTCCACAAGGTAAAGTACTGGCTCCCAGTGTTCCACAAGGTACAGTACTGGCTCCCAGTGCTCCACAAGGTACAGTACTGGCTCCCAGTGTTCCACAAGGCACAGTACTGGCTCCCAGTGTTCCACAAGGTACAGTACTGGCTCCCAGTGTTCCACAAGGTACAGTACTGGCTCCCAGTTTTCCACAAGGCACAGTACTCGCTCCCAGTGTTCCACAAGGTACAGTACTGGCTCCCAGTGTTCCACAAGGTACAGTACTGGCTCCCAGTGTTCCACAAGGTACAGTACTGGCTCCCAGTGTTCCACAAGGTACAGTACTGGCTCCCAGTTTTCACAAGTCACAGTACTGGCTACCAGTGTTCCACAAGGTAAAGTACTGGCTCCCAGTGTTCCACAAGGTACAGTACTGGCTCCCAGTGTTCCACAAGGTACAGTACTGGCTCCCAGTGTTCCACAAGGTACAGTACTGGCTCCCAGTTTTCCACAAGGCACAGTACTCGCTACCATCCTGTTCCTTATCCTCATAACTGACACAGACAGAGATGTAAGCCACAGCACTGTGTCCTCCTCTGCTGATGATACAAGAACTTGCATGACAGTGTCATCCACCGAGGACACTGCAAGTCTCCACCTGCATGACAGTGTCATCCACCGAGGACACTGCAAGTCTCCACCTGCATGACAGTGTCATCCACCGAGGACACTGCAAGTCTCCACCTGCATGACAGTGTCATCCACCGAGGACACTGCAAGTCTTCCAAGTTCAATGAAGACAAATTTGAATTACTCTGTTATGGAGAACTTGAGGAAATAACAGTTAGATCGCACTATAAAACAAATTCTAACCACACAACAGAGCGGAAAACTAATGTGAAGGACCTGGGAGTGATAATGTCAGAGAATCTCACTTTTAAATATCAAAATAATGTTATTAATTACCACATCTGCTAGGAAAATGAAGGACGGATAATGAGAACCTTCAAAATAAGGGATGACAAGCCAGTGATGATCCACTTTAAGTGACTTGTTCTCTCTAGGCTGGAATATTACTGTACACTAATGACCCCTTTCACGGCAGGTGAAATTTTAGACCTGGAGAATATACAGAGAACTTTCACGGTATGCATAAGGACAGTCAAGTACCTCACTGAGTAGTACCTTTGGAAGTCCCTTGACCTGTACTCCCTGGAACGCAGGAGAGAAAGATACATCATAATTTACGTCTGGAAAGTCCTAGAGGAAATAGTCCCACATCAGCACACAAATAACTCCCTGCGAAAGCAAACTACTAGGCAGGTAGTGCAACATCTTTCCACTAAAAAGCAGGAGTATGACAGTAAGTGTCAGGGGCCCAAGACTGCTCAACAGCCTCTCAGCATACATAAGGAGAATTACCAATAGACTCCTGGCTATCTTCAAGATCCTTGGCTGTCTTGAAGACTCCTGGTTGTCTTCAAGACCCCTGGTTGTCTTCAAGACCGCTGGTTGTCTTCAAGACCCCTGGCTGTCTTGAAGACCCCTGGCTGTCTTGAAGACCCCTTTCTGTCTTGAAAACCCCTGGCTGTCTTGAAGACTCCTGGCTGTCTTCAAGACCCCTGGTTGTCTTCAAGACCCCTGGCTATCTTCAAGACTCTTGGCTGTCTTCAAGATCCCTGGCTGTCTTCAAGACCCCTGGCTATCTTCAAGACCCTTGGCTGTCTTCAAGACCCCTGGCTGTCTTCAAGACCCTTGGCTATCTTCAAGACCCTTGGTTGTCTTCAAGATCCCTGACTGTCTTCAAGACCCCTGGTTGTCTTCAATACCCCTGGCTATCTTCAAGACACTTTGCTGTCTTCAAGACCCTGGCTGTCTTTAAGACCCCTGGCTATCTTCAAGACCCTTGGCTGTCTTCAAGACCCTTGGTTATCTTCAAGACCCTGGCTGGCTTCAAGACCCCTGGCTGTCTTCAAGACCCCTGGTTCTCTTCAAGACCCCTGGTTATCTTCAAGACCCCTAGCTGTCTTCAAGACCCCTGGCTATCTTCAAGACCCTTGGCTGTCTTCAAGACCCCTGGTTATCTTCAAGACCCTGGTTGGCTTCAAGACCCCTGGCTATCTTCAAGACCCTTGGTTGTCGTCAAGACCCCTGGTTATCTTCAAGACCCTGGCTGTCTTCAAGACCCCTGGCTATCTTCAAAACCCCTGGTTATCGTCAAGACCCTGGCTGGCTTCAAGACCCCTGGCTATCTTCAAGACCCCTGGTTGTCGTCAAGACCCTGGCTGGCTTCAAGACCCCTGGTTATCTTCAAGACCCTGGCTTGCTTCAATACCCCTGGCTGTCTTCAAGACCCCTGGTTATCTTCAAGACCCTGGCTGGCTTCAAGACCCCTGACTGTCTTCAAGACCCCTGGTTATATTCAAGATCCCTGGTTGTCGTCAAGACCCCTGGTTATCTTCAAGACCCTGGCTTGCTTCAAGACCCCTGGCTATCTTCAAGACCCCTGGTTATCTTCAAGACCCCGGCTGGCTCCAAGACCCCTGGCTGTCTTCAACACCCTGGCTATCTTCAAGACCCCTGGTTATCTTCAAGACCCCTGATTATCTTCAAGACCCTGGCTGGCTTCAAGACCCCTGGCTGTCTTCAAGACCCCTGGCTGTCTTCAAGACCCCTGGCTATCTTCAAGACACTGATATCTTCAAGACCCCTGGTTATCTTCAAGACCCTGGCTATCTTCAAGACCCCAGGCTATCTTCAAGAGCCTGGCTGGCTTCAAGACCCCTAGCTGTCTTCAAGACCCCTGGTTATCTTCAAGACCCTGACTGGCTTCAAGACCCCTGGCTGTCTTCAAGACCCCTGGCTGTCTTCAAGACCCCTGGCTATCTTCAAGACCCCTGGCTATCTTCAAGACCCCTGGTTATCTTCAAGACCCTGCTATCTTCAAGACCCCTGGCTATCTTCAAGACCCTGGCTGGCTTCAAGACCCCTGGCTGACTTCAAGACCCCTGGTTATCTTCAAGACCCTAGCTATCTTCAAGACCCCTGGTTATCTTCAAGACCCTGGCTGGCTTCAAGACCCCTGGCTGTCTTCAAGACCCCTGGTTATCTTCAAGACCCCTGGCTATCTTCAAGACCCCTGGTTATCTTCAAGACTCCTGGCTGTCTTCAAGACCCCTGGTTGTCTTCAAGACCCCAGGCTATCTTCAAGACTCTTGGCTGTCTTCAAGATCCCTGGCTGTCTTCAAGACCCCTGGCTATCTTCAAGACCCTTGGCTGTCTTCAAGACCCCTGGCTGTCTTTAAGACCCATGGCTATCTTCAAGACCCTTGGCTGTCTTCAAGACCCTTGGTTATCTTCAAGACCCTGGCTGGCTTCAAGACCCCTGGCTGTCTTCAAGACCCCTGGTTCTCTTCAAGACCCCTGGCTATCTTCAAGACCCCTAGCTGTCTTCAAGACCCCTGGCTATCTTCAAGACCCTTGGCTGTCTTCAAGACCCCTGGTTATCTTCAAGACCTTGGTTGGCTTCAAGACCCCTGGCTATCTTCAAGACCCTTGGTTGTCGTCAAGACCCCTGGTTATCTTCAAGACCCTGGCTGTCTTCAAGACCCCTGGCTATCTTCAAAACCCCTGGTTATCGTCAAGACCCTGGCTGGCTTCAAGACCCCTGGCTATCTTCAAGACCCCTGGTTGTCGTCAAGACCCCGGGTTATCTTCAAGACCCTGGCTTGCTTCAAGACCCCTGGCTGTCTTCAAGAACCCTGGTTATCTTCAAGACCCTGGCTGGCTTCAAGACCCCTGACTGTCTTCAAGACCCCTGGTTATATTCAAGATCCCTGGTTGTCGTCAAGACCCCTGGTTATCTTCAAGACCCTGGCTGGCTTCAAGACCCCTGGCTATCTTCAAGACCCCTGGTTATCTTCAAGACCCTGGCTGGCTCCAAGACCCCTGGCTGTCTTCAAGACCCCTGGCTGTCTTCAAGACCCCTGGTTATCTTCAACACCCTGGCTATCTTCAAGACCCCTGGTTATCTTCAAGACCCCTGGTTATCTTCAAGACCCCTGATTATCTTCAAGACCCTGGCTGGCTTCAAGACCCCTGGCTGTCTTCAAGACCCCTGGCTGTCTTCAAGACCCCTGGCTATCTTCAAGACCCTGCTATCTTCAAGACCCCTGGTTATCTTCAAGACCCTGGCTGGCTTCAAGACCCCTGGCTGTCTTCAAGACCCCTGGTTATCTTCAAGACCCTGGCTATCTTCAAGACCCCTGGTTATCTTCAAGACCCTGGCTGGCTTCAAGACCCCTGGCTGTCTTCAAGACCCCTGGTTATCTTCAAGACCCTGGCTATCTTCAAGACCCCTGGTTATCTTCAAGACCCTGGCTGGCTTCAAGACCCCTGGCTGTCTTCAAGACCCCTGGTTATCTTCAAGACCCTGGCTGGCTTCAAGACCCCTGGCTGTCTTCAAGACCCCTGGCTGTCTTCAAGACCCCTGGCTATCTTCAAGACCCCTGGCTATCTTCAAGACCCCTGGTTATCTTCAAGACCCTGCTATCTTCAAGACCCCTGGCTATCTTCAGGACCCTGGCTGGCTTCAAGACCCCTGGCTGTCTTCAAAACCCCTGGTTATCTTCAAGACCCTGGCTATCTTCAAGACCCCTGGTTATCTTCAAGACCCTGGCTGGCTTCAAGACCCCTGGCTGTCTTCAAGACCCCTGGTTATCTTCAAGACCCCTGGCTATCTTCAAGACCCCTGGTTATCTTCAAGACCCTGGCTGGCTTCAAGACCCCTGGCTATCTTCAAGACCCCTGGTTATCTTCAAGACCCTGGCTATCTTCAAGACCCCTGGTTATCTTCAAGACCCTGGCTGGCTTCAAGACCCCTGGCTATCTTCAAGACCCCTGGCTATCTTCATGACCCTGGCTATCTTCAAGACCCCTGGTTATCTTCAAGACCCTGGCTGGCTTCAAGACCCTGGCTATCTTTAAGACCCCTGGTTATGTTCAAGACCCTGGCTATCTTCAAGACCATACCCCCGGCCGGGATTGAACCCGCGGTCATAGAGTCTCAAAACTCCAGCCCGTCGCGCTAACCACTAGACCAGCTAGCCACAATAAGATTCATCCAACTAGGTATATTTCTACACCATAGGAAAGTTAGCACAGGCACCTCTGTGACCACAAATGGTTTATTTGCAATCGTGTCATTACGATTTCTTAAGTCAAGTTATCTTCAAGACCCCTGGTTATCTTCAAGACCCTGGCTATCTTCAAGACCCCTGGTTATCTTCAAGACCCTGGCTGGTTTCAAGACCCCTGGCTGTCTTCAAGACCCCTGGTTATCTTCAAGACCCTGGCTATCTTCAAGACCCCTGGCTGTCTTCAAGACCCTGGCTGGCTTCAAGACCCCTGGCTATCTTCAAGACCCCTGGTTATCTTCAAGACCCTGGCTATCTTCAAGACCCCTGGTTATCTTCAAGACCCTGGCTATCTTCAAGACCCCTGGTTATCTTCAAGACCCTGGCTATCTTCAAGACCCCTGGTTATCTTCAAGACCCTGGCTGGTTTCAAGACCCCTGGCTGTCTTCAAGACCCCTGGTTATCTTCAAGACCCTGGCTATCTTCAAGACCCCTGGTTATCTTCAAGACCCTGGCTGGCTTCAAGACCCCTGGCTATCTTCAAGACCCCTGGTTATCTTCAAGACCCTGGCTATCTTCAAGACCCCTGGTTATCTTCAAGACCCTGGCTGGCTTCAAGACCCCTGGCTGTCTTCAAGACCCCTGGTTATCTTCAAGACCCTGGCTATCTTCAAGACCCCTGGTTATCTTCAAGACCCTGGCTGGCTTCAAGACCCTGGCTATCTTCAAGACCCCTGGTTATCTTCAAGACCCTGGCTATCTTCAAGACCCCTGGTTATCTTCAAGACCCTGGCTATCTTCAAGACCCCTGGTTATCTTCAAGACCCTGGCTATCTTCAAGACCCCTGGTTATCTTCAAGACCCTGGCTGGTTTCAAGACCCCTGGCTGTCATCAAGACCCCTGGTTATCTTCAAGACCCTGGCTATCTTCAAGACACCTGGTTATCTTCAAGACCCTGGCTGGTTTCAAGACCCCTGGCTGTCTTCAGGACCCCTGGTTATCTCCAACACCCTGGCTATCTTCAAGACCCCTGGTTATCTTCAAGACCCTGGCTGGTTTCAAGACCCCTGGCTGTCATCAAGACCCCTGGTTATCTTCAAGACCCTGGCTATCTTCAAGACCCCTGGTTATCTTCAAGATCCTGGCTGTCTTCAAGACCCCTGGATATCTTCAAAACCCTGGCTGGTTTCAAGACCCCTGGCTGTCTTCAAGACCCCTGGTTATCTTCAAGACCCCTGGTTATCTTCAAGACCCCTGGTTATCTTCAAGACCCCTGGTTATCTTCAAGACCCCTGGTTATCTTCAAGACCCTGGCTGGTTTCAAGACCCCTGGCTGTCTTCAAGACCCCTGGTTATCTTCAAGACCCCTGGTTATCTTCAAGACCCCTGGTTATCTTCAAGACCCCTGGTTATCTTCAAGACCCCTGGTTATCTTCAAGACCCCTGGTTATCTTCAAGACCCCTGGCTGGCTTCAAGACCCCTGGTTATCTTCAAGACCCCTGGTTATCTTCAAGACCCCTGGTTATCTTCAAGACCCCTGGTTATCTTCAAGACCCCTGGTTATCTTCAAGACCCCTGGTTATCTTCAAGATCCCTGGTTATCTTCAACACCCCTGGTTATCTTCAAGACCCCTGGTTATCTTCAAGACCCCTGGTTATCTTCAAGACCCCTGGTTATCTTCAAGACCCCTGGTTATCTTCAAGACCCCTTGTTATCTTCAAGACCCCTGGTTATCTTCAAGACCCCTGGTTATCTTCAAGACCCCTGGTTATCTTCAAGACCCCTGGCTGGCTTCAAGACCCCTTGTTATCTTCAAGACCCCTGGTTATCTTCAAGACCCCTGGTTATCTTCAAGACCCCTGGTTATCTTCAAGACCCCTGGTTATCTTCAAGACCCCTGGCTGGCTTCAAGACCCCTGGTTATCTTCAAGACCCCTGGTTATCTTCAAGACCCCTGGTTATCTTCAAGACCCCTGGTTATCTTCAAGACCCCTTGCTGGCTTCAAGACCCCTGGTTATCTTCAAGACCCCTGGTTATCTTCAAGACCCCTGGTTATCTTCAAGACCCCTGGTTATCTTCAAGACCCCTGGCTGGCTTCAAGACCCCTGGTTATCTTCAAGACCCCTGGTTATCTTCAAGACCCCTGGTTATCTTCAAGACCCCTGGTTATCTTCAAGACCCCTGGTTATCTTCAAGACCCCTGGCTGGCTTCAAGACCCCTGGTTAGCTTCAAGACCCCTGGTTATCTTCAAGACCCCTGGTTATCTTCAAGACCCCTGGTTATCTTGAAGACCCCTGGTTATGTTCAAGACCCCTGGTTATCTTCAAGACCCCTGGTTATCTTCAAGACCCCTGGCTGGCTTCAAGACCGCTGGTTATCTTCAAGACCCCTGGTTATCTTCAAGACCCCTGGTTATCTTCAAGATCCCTGGTTATCTTCAAGACCCCTGGTTATCTTCAAGACCCCTGGTTATCTTCAAGACCCCTGGTTATCTTCAAGACCCCTGGTTATCTTCAAGACCCCTGGTTATCTTCAAGACCCCTGGTTATCTTCAAGACCCCTGGCTGGCTTCAAGACCCCTGGTTATCTTCAAGACCCCTGGTTATCTTCAAGACCCCTGGTTATCTTGAAGACCCATGGTTATCTTCAAGACCCCTGGTTATCTTCAAGACCCCTGGCTGGCTTCAAGACCCCTGGTTATCTTCAAGACCCCTGGTTATCTTCAAGACCCCTGGTTATCTTCAAGACCCCTGGTTATCTTCAAGACCCCTGGCTGGCTTCAAGACCCCTGGTTATCTTCAAGACCCCTGGTTATCTTCAAGACCCCTGGTTATCTTCAAGACCCCTGGTTATCTTCAAGACCCCTGGCTGGCTTCAAGACCCCTGGTTATCTTCAAGACCCCTGGTTATCTTCAAGACCCCTGGTTATCTTCAAGACCCCTGGTTATCTTCAAGACCCCTGGTTATCTTCAAGACCCCTGGCTGGCTTCAAGACCCCTGGTTATCTTCAAGACCCCTGGTTATCTTCAAGACCCCTGGTTATCTTCAAGACCCCTGGTTATCTTCATGACCCCTGGTTATCTTCAAGACCCCTGGTTATCTTCAAGACCCCTGGTTATCTTCAAGACCCCTGGCTGGCTTCAAGACCCCTGGTTATCTTCAAGACCCCTGGTTATCTTCAAGACCCCTGGTTATCTTCAAGACCCCTGGTTATCTTCAAGACCCCTGGTTATCTTCAAGACCCCTGGCTGGCTTCAAGACCCCTGGTTATCTTCAAGACCCCTGGTTATCTTCAAGACCCCTGGTTATCTTCAAGAACCCTGGTTATCTTCAAGACCCCTGGTTATCTTCAAGACCCCTGGTTATCTTCAAGACCCCTGGTTATCTTCAAGATCCCTGGTTATCTTCAAGACCCCTGGTTATCTTCAAGACCCCTGGCTGGCTTCAAGACCCCTGGTTATCTTCAAGACCCCTGGTTATCTTCAAGACCCCTGGTTATCTTCAAGACCCCTGGTTATCTTCAAGACCCCTGGTTATCTTCAAGACCCCTGGCTGGCTTCAAGACCCTTGGTTATCTTCAAGACCCCTGGTTATCTTCAAGACCCCTGGTTATCTTCAAGACCCCTGGTTATCTTCAAGACCCCTGGTTATCTTCAAGACCCCTGGTTATCTTCAAGACCCCTGGTTATCTTCAAGACCCCTGGTTATCTTCAAGACCCCTGGCTGTCTTCAAGACCCCTGACTGTCTTCAAGACCCCTGGTTGTCTTCAAGACCCCTGGTTGTCTTCAAGACCCCTGGTTGTCTTCAAGACCCCTGGTTCTCTTCAAGACCCCTGGTTATCTTCAAGACCCCTGGTTGTCTTCAAGACCCCTGGTTATCTTCAACACCCCTGGTTATCTTCAAGACCCCTGGCTTGCTTCAAGACCCCTGGTTATCTTCAAGACCCCTGGTTATCTTCAAGACCCCTTGTTATCTTCCAGACCCCTTGTTATCTTCAAGACCCATGGTTATCTTCAAGACCCCTGGTTATCTTCAAGACCCCTGGTTATCTTCAAGACCCCTGGTTATCTTCAAGACCCCTGGCTGGCTTCAAGACCCCTGGTTATCTTCAAGACCCCTGGTTATCTTCAAGACCCCTGGTTATCTTCAAGACCCCTGGTTGTCTTCAAGACCCCTGGCTGCTTTCAAGACCCCTGGCTGTCTTCAAGACCCCTGGCTGGCTTCAAGACCCCTGGTTATCTTCAAGACCCCTGGTTGTCTTCAAGACCCCTGGTTATCTTCAAGACCCCTGGTTGTCTTCAAGACCCCTGGCTGTCTTCGAGACCCCTGGCTGTCTTCAAGACCCCTGGTTGTCTTCAAGACCCCTGGTTATCTTCAAGACCCCTGGTTGTCTTCAAGACCCCTGGTTGTCTTCAAGACCCCTGGTTGTCTTCAAGACCCCTGGTTGTCTTCAAGACCCCTGGTTGTCTTCAAGACCCCTGGTTGTCTTCAAGACCCCTGGCTGTCTTCAAGACCCCTGGTTGTCTTCAAGACCCCTGGTTGTCTTCAAGACCCCTGGTTGTCTTCAAGACCCCTGGTTGTCTTCAAGACCCCTGGTTGTCTTCAAGACCCCTGGTTGTCTTCAAGACCCCTGGCTGTCTTCAAGACCCCTGGTTATCTTCAAGACCCCTGGCTGTCTTCCAGACCCCTGACTGTCTCCAAGACCCCTGGTTGTCTTCAAGACCTCTGGTTGTCTTCAAGACCCCTGGTTGTCTTCAAGACCCCTGGTCGTCTTCAAGACCCCTGACTGTCTTCAAGACCCCTGGTTATCTTCAAGACCCCTGGTTGTCTTCAAGACCCCTGGTTGTCTTCAAGACCCCTGGTTGTCTTCAAGACCCCTGGCTGTCTTCAAGACCCCTGGCTGTCTTCAAGACCCCTGGTTGTCTTCAAGACCCCTGGTTGTCTTCAAGACCCCTGGTTGTCTTCAAGACCCCTGGCTGTCTTCAAGACCCCTGACTGTCTTCAAGACCCCTGGTTGTCTTCAAGACCCCTGACTGTCTTCAAGACCCCTGGTTGTCTTCAAGACCCCTGGCTGTCTTCAAGACCCCTGGTTGTCTTCAAGACCCCTGGTTGTCTTCAAGACCCCTGGTTGTCTTCAAGACCCCTGGTTGTCTTCAAGACCCCTGGTTGTCTTCAAGACCCCTGGCTGTCTTCAAGACCCCTGGTTGTCTTCAAGACCCCTGGTTGTCTTCAAGACCCCTGGCTGTCTTCAAGACCCCTGGTTGTCTTCAAGACCCCTAGCTGTCTTCAAGACCCCTGGTTGTCTTCAAGACCCCTGGTTGTCTTCAAGACCCCTGGTTGTATTCAAGACCCCTGGCTATCTTCAAGACCCCTGGTTGTCTTCAAGACCCCTGGCTGTCTTCAAGACCCCTGGTTGTCTTCAAGACCCCTGGTTGTCTTCAAGACCCCTGACTGTCTTCAAGACCCTGGCTGTCTTCAAGACCCCTGGTTGTCTTCAAGACGCCTGGTTGTCTTTAAGACCCCTGGTTGTCTTCAAGACGCCTGGTTGTCTTTAAGACCCCTGGCTGTCTTCAAGACCCCCCCTGGCTGTCTTCAAGACCCCTGGCTGTCTTCAAGGCCCCTGGCTGTCTTCAAGACCCCTGATTGTCTTCAAGACCCCTGGTTGCCTTCAAGACCCCTGGCTGTCTTCAAGACCCCTGGCTGTTTTCAAGACCCCTGGTTATCTTCAAGACCCCTGGTTGTCTTCAAGACCCCTGGCTGTCTTCAAGACCCCAAGCTGTTTTCAAGACCCCTGGTTATCATCAAAACCCCTGGTGTTCTTCAAGACCCCTGACTGTCTTCAAGGCCCCTGGTTGTCTTCAAGACCCTGGTTATCTTCAAGACCCCTGGTTGTCTTCAAGACCCCTGACTGTCTTCAAGACCCTTGGCTGTCTCCAAGACCCCTGGTTATCTTCAAGACCCCTGGTTATCTTCAAGACCCCTGGTTATCTTCAAGACCCCTGGCTGTCTTCAAGACCCCTGACTGTCTTCAAGACCCCTGGTTGTCTTCAAGACCCCTGACTGTCTTCAAGACCCCTGGTTATCTTCAAGACCCCTGGTTATCTTCAAGACCCCTGGTTGTCTTCAAGACCCCTGGTTGTCTTCAAGACCCCTGACTATCTTCAAGACCCCTGGTTGTCTTCAAGACCCCTGGCTGTCTTCAAGACCCCTGGTTGTCTTCAAGACCCCTGGTTGTCTTCAAGACCCCTGGTTGTCTTCAAGATCCCTGGTTGTCTTCAAGACCCCTGACTGTCTTCAAGACCCCTGGTTGTCTTCAAGACCCCTGGCTGTCTTCAAGACCCCTGGTTGTCTTCAAGACCCCTGGTTGTCTTCAAGACCCCTGGGTATCTCCAAGACCCCTGGCTGTCTTCAAGACCTCTGGCTGTCTTCGAGACCCCTGGTTGTCTTTAAGACCTCTGGTTGTCTTCAAGACCCCTGGTTATCTTCAAGACCCCTGGCTGTATTCAAGACCCCTGGTTGTCTTCAAGACCCCTGGTTGTCTTCAAGACCCCTGACTATCTTCAAGATCCCTGGTTATCTTCAACACCCCTGGTTGTCTTCAAGACCCCTGGTTGTCTTCAAGACCCCTGGCTGTCTTCAAGACCCCTGTCTGTCTTCAAGATCCCTGGCTGTCTTCAAGACCCATGGCTGTCTTCAAGACCCCTGGTTATCTTCAAGACCCCTGGCTGTCTTCAAGACCCCTGGTTATCTTCAAGACCCCTGGTTATCTTCAAGTCCCCTGGCTGTCTTCAAGACCCCTGGCTGGCTTGAAGACCCCTGGTTATCTTCAAGACCCCTGGTTATCTTCAAGACCCCTGGCTGTCTTCAAGACCCCTGGTTATCTTCAAGACCCCTGGCTGTCTTCAAGACCCCTGGCTGTCTTCAAGACCCCTGGCTGTCTTCAAGACCCCTGGTTATCTTCAAGACCCCTGGCTGTCTTCAAGACCCCTGGCTGTCTTCAAGACCCCTGGCTGTCTTCAAGACCCCTGGTTATCTTCAAGACCCCTGGCTGTCTTCAAGACCCCTGTCTGTCTTCAAGACCCCTGGTTATCTTCAAGACCCCTGGCTGTCTTCAAGACCCCTGGCTGTCTTCAAGACCCCTGGCTGTCTTCAAGACCCCTGGCTGTCTTCAAGACCCCTGGCTGTCTTCAAGACCCCTGGCTGTCTTCAAGACCCCTGGCTGTCTTCAAGACCCCTGGCTGTCTTCAAGACCCCTGGCTGTCTTCAAGACCCCTGGTTGTCTTCAAGACCCCTGGTTGTCTTCAAGACCCCTGGCTGTCTTCAAGACCCCTGGTTGTCTTCAAGACCCCTGGCTGTCTTCAAGACCCCTGGTTGTCTTCAAGACCCCTGGTTATCTTCAAGACCCCTGGCTGTCTTCAAGACCCCTGGCTGTCTTCAAGACCCCTGGCTGTCTTCAAGACCCCTGGTTATCTTCAAGACCCCTGGTTATCTTCAAGACCCCTGGCTGTCTTCAAGACCCCTGGTTATCTTCAAGACCCCTGGTTATCTTCAAGACCCCTGGTTATCTTCAAGACCCCTGGCTGTCTTCAAGACCCCTGGTTATCTTCAAGACCCCTGGTTATCTTCAAGACCCCTGGTTATCTTCAAGACCCCTGGCTGTCTTCAAGACCCCTGGCTGTCTTCAAGACCCCTGGCTGTCTTCAAGACCCCTGGTTATCTTCAAGACCCCTGGTTATCTTCAAGACCCCTGGCTGTCTTCAAGACCCCTGGCTGTCTTCAAGACCCCTGGCTGTCTTCAAGACCCCTGGTTGTCTTCAAGACCCCTGGCTGTCTTCAAGACCCCTGGCTGTCTTCAAGACCCCTGGTTGTCTTCAAGACCCCTGGTTGTCTTCAAGACCCCTGGTTGTCTTCAAGACCCCTGGCTGTCTTCAAGACCCCTGGTTGTCTTCAAGACCCCTGACTGTCTTCAAGACCCCTGGCTATCTTCAAGACCCCTGGCTGTCTTCAAGACCCCTGGCTGTCTTCAAGACCCCTGGCTGTCTTCAAGACCCCTGGCTGTCTTCAAGACCCCTGGCTGTCTTCAAGGGAAAGCTGGACAGATGTCTAAAGTCAGTACCTGACCAGCTTGGGTGTGGTTCCTACTTTGGTTTACGTGCGGCCAACAGTAAAAACTTGGTTGATCAGGTTCTGCCCCACCGCGAGGCCTGGTCACGGACTGGGTCGCCGGGGCATTGACTCTCGAAACGCCATCCAGGCATAGTCCAGGTATGTTCGTACGTTCGAACCTCCCGTTGACAACAGATAACCTCCCGTTGAAAAAAAAACATCAGAGGAGAGAAGACTCAACGGAGATATGATAACAACATAAAAAGTACTCAGGGGGAAATTGCTAGTGTACAGAGTGATAGGCTGTTTGAGGGGGGAGAAACAGGTACACCGGGGCAAAGCCGGAAGTTAAAGACACCTGGGATGTCAGGAAGTATTTCTTCAGCCTCAGGGTGGTTAGAAAGTTCAGAGGGCCAGCAGCTAGGACTCGACCCCCTGCAACACACACACACGCCAGTCCCATATTGGAGTATGCAGCACCAGTTTGGAACCCACACCTGATCAAGTACGTCAAGAAATTAGAGAAAATGCAAAGGTTCACAACAAGACTAGTTCCAGAGTTCAGGGGATTGTCCTACGAAGAAAGGTTAAGGAAAATCGGCCTAACGACACTGGAGGACAGGAGGGTCAGGGGAGACATGATAATGATAATATCATGTCAGGTAATGGGAACAAGCCTATTATCTGTCTCAGTGCTGGTGGTAATGATATTGGGAAGGGTAGGAGAAGAGAGCTGCTAGATAAGTACAGGTCAGCTATAGATTTAATTAAATCTAAGGGAGGGGTCCCAATCATATGTAGCATCTTGCCTAGAAGGGGAGTGAGCAATGAATGGTTGTCTAGGGCAATTGGTATAAATTGCTGGCTAGACAGATACTGCAAGGGACTTGCAATCCCATTCATTGACAACTGGAACAACTTTTACGCAAACATGATATGTATGCAAGGGATGGGGTACATTTTTCTGGGGCAGGGGTGGTAGCTCTTGCAAACTCAATCGAGAGGGCCATTGCTGAAATGCCTAGGATTTTAAACTGACAGAAGATAGAGGTATGGGTGTATGTGGGAAACAGTCAGGTTGCAACACTAGGGTTGGAAACAGTAAATGTATAAAAGGCATTCAGCATGAAGTTATAAATAAAAACAATAGATCAGGTCAGCAAACAAAGGGGGACAGCAGAGGGCAGCAAGGGACTAGCTCCCTTAAGGTTTACTATACTAATAGCAGGAGTGTAAGAAATAAGATAGATGAGCTAAGACTAATTGCAAGTGCAGGAAACATAGATATCATTGCTATAACAGAGACCTGGCTCAATCTGAAAGATAGAGAGATGCCCTCTGAATGTCACATACAAGGCTATAAATTATTCCACACTGACATGGTCAACAGGAAGGGTGGTGGAGTAGCGATGTATATCAGAGACAATTTAAATTGTTGTGTTAGACAAGATATAAATTTAGAAGCATCAGTCACTGAATCTATTTGGTTACAGCTTCTCGAGGGCCGTGAAAAACTAATTTTGGGTGTGATTTACAGGGCCCCAAATCTTGATAGGGAGTGCAGTAAACTTCTATGGGATGAAATTTGTAAGGCATCTACATACGAAAATGTTGTGATAATGGGAGATTTCAACTATAGACAGACTGACTGGAGCATTTTCACAGGAAATTTAGAGTTAAGTGACTTTCTTGATACGATTCAGGATTGTTTTTTAAAACAGTTTGTGACAGAGCCAACTAGAGGAAATAACCTGCTTGACTTGGTTCTTGCCAGCAGGGAAATGCTAATTAATAATCTTGAGGTTAATGATGAGCTTGGGGAAAGTGATCACAAATCACTCAGATTTAATATATCATGGAATTCCCCTAATAATGGCAATCAACTCTCTGTCCCTGACTTCTGCTTGGCTGATTTCATAGGACTAAAAAATTACTTGGGTTGGCTAAACTGGAATGACCTGACTATGGGTCAGGTAGGTGGTGATGATTGCCGATAAGACGTTTTCTAGCTGCTCAAACAACTTGTGTTCCAAATAGGGAAATCAGATCAAACAAAAATGATCCTAAATGGATGAACAAAAGATTACAACATCTGATTGGTCAAAAGAGAGGCATATACAGGCAAATCAAAAGAGGAGAGGGGCAATTAAGAAATCAATATATTCAGTTAAAGAGAGAAATAAAAAAGGGAATAAGAAAAGCAAAAAGAGATTATGAGGTTAAAGTTGCAAGAGAATCGAAGACTAACCCAAAAGGATTCTTTCAGGTATACAGAAGTAAGATCAGGGACAAGATAGGCCTACTCATAAGTTCCTCGGGTCAGCTCACAGACAGTGATAAGGAAATGTGTAGAATTTTTAACACATGCTTCCTCTCAGTTTTTACACAGGAAGATACTAGCGATATTCCAGAAATAATAAATTATGTAGAACAGGACGATAATAAACTGTGCACGATTAGAGTCACAAGTGACATGGTCCTTAGACAAATAGATAAATTAAAACCTAACAAATCCCCAGGCCCTGATGAACTGTATGCAAGGGTTCTAAAGGGATGTAAAGAGGAGCTTAGCAAACCTTTGGCTAATCTTTTCAACATATCACTACAGACTGGCATGGTGCCAGATAAGTGGAAAATGGCAATGTGATACCTATTTTCAAAGCAGGTGACAGGTCCTTAGCTTCGAACTATAGACCAATAAGCCTAACCTTCATAGTGGGAAAATTTATAGAATCAATAATTGCCGAGGCAGTTCGTAGCCACCTTGAAAAGCACAAATTAATCAACGAATCTCAGCATGGTTTTACAAAGGGGCGTTCCTGCCTTACAAATTTATTAACTTTTTCACTAAGGTATTTGAGGAGGTAGATCATGGTAATGAATATGATATTGTGTATATGGTCTTCAGTAAGACTTTTGACAGGGTCCCACATCAGAAACTATTGAGGAAAATTAAGGCACATGGAATAGGAGGAGAATTTTTTTCCTGGATAGAGGCATGGTTGACAAATAGGTAGCAGAGAGTTTGCATAAATGGGGAGAAATCAGAATGGGGGCACGTCACAAGCGGTGTCCCTCAGAGGTCAGTGCTGGGCCCCTTGTTGTTCACAATCTACATAAACGACATAGATGAGGGAATAAAGAGCGACATAAGCAAGTTTGCCGATGACACCAAAATAGGCCGTCGAATTCATTCTGACGAGGACACTAGAGCACTCCAGGAAGATTTGAATAGACTGATGCAGTGGTCGGAGAAGTGGCAGATGCAGTTTAATATAGACAAATGCAAAGTTCTAAATGTTGGACAGGACAATAACCATGCCACATATAAACTAAATAATGTAGATCTTAATATTACGGATTGCGAAAAAGATTTAGGAGTTCTGGTTAGTAGTAATCTGAAACCAAGACAACAGTGCATTAGTGTTCGCAATAAAGCTAACAGAATTCTTGGCTTCATATCAAGAAGCATAAATAATAGAAGTCCTCAGGTTGTTCTTCAACTCTATACATCCTTGGTTAGGCCTCATTTAGACTAAGCTGCTCAGTTCTGGTCACCGTATTACAGAATGGATATAAATGCTCTGGAAAACATACAAAGGAGGATGACAAAGTTGATCCCATGTATCAGAAATCTTCCCTATGAGGATAAACTAAGGGCCCTGAATCTGCACTCTCTAGAAAGACGTAGAATTAGGGGGGATATGATTGAGGTGTATAAATGGAAGACAGGAATAAATAAAGGGGGTGTAAATAGCGTGCTGAAAATATCCAGCCAAGACAGGACTCGCAGCAATGGATTTAAGTTGGAAAAATTCTGATTCAGGAAGGATATAGGAAAGCACTGGTGGATGAGTGGAACAAACTCCCGAGTACAGTTATAGAGGCTAAAACTTTGTGTAGTTTTAAAAATAGGTTAGATAAAGTGGATGTGGGTGGGTGTGAGTTGGACCTGACTAGCTTGTGCTACTAGGTCAGTTATCGTGTTCCTTCCTTAAGTGAATGTGACCTGACCTGACTAGGTTGGGGCATTGGCTTAAGCCGGTAGGAGACTTGGACCTGCCTCGTATGGGCCAGTAGGCCTGCTGCAGTGTTCCTTCTTTCTTATGTTCTTATAACGACATACAAAATACTGCAAAGAATTGACAAGGTGGACAGAGACAGGATGTTCCAGGGATGGGACACAGCAACAAGGAGACACTATTGGAAGTTGAAGACCCAGATAAGTCACAGGGATGTTAGGAAGTATTTCTTCAGTCACAGTGTTGTTGGGAAGTGGAATAACCTGGCATGAGATGTAGTGGAGACAGGAACCATAAACAGCTTTAAGACGAGGTATGATAAAGCTCATGGAACAGGGGAAAAGAGGACCTAGTAGCGACCAGTGAAGAGGCGGGGCCAGGAGCTATGACTCTACCCCTGCAACCACAAATAGGTGAGTACACACAAAGAAACTATCAAAGCGTAAAGTACTTAAAAATCAACTAGGCCTCCCAGCCTCCTCCAGGGCCCCCCAGCCTCCTTCTGGGCCTCCCAGCCTCCTCCTAGGCCTCCCGGTCTCCTCCTAGGCCTCCCAGCCTCCCCCTGGGTCTAATAATTTACAAACATGTCCTTAAAAAATGAAAAGAAAACATCAATACTTGACATGAAAGAAAACGTAAAGTGTGACCCATTGTGTGTGTGTGTGTGTGTGTGCGTGTGTGTGTGTGTGTGTGTGTGTGTGTGTGTGTGTGTGTGTGTGTGTGTGTGTGTGTGTGTGTGTGTGTGTGTGAGGGGAGGTAAGAGGGATGAGTGAGTGTGAGGAGAGGTGAGAGTGAGAGTGAGAGTGGAGGTGAGAGTGTGAGAGGAGGATGGAGAGTGGAGTGAGTGAGAGTGAGAGTGAGAGGTGAGAATGAGAGTGTGAGAGGAGAGTGTGGAGAGTGAGAGGTGAGAGTGTGAGAGGAGAGGTGAGAGTGAGGTGAGAGTGAGAGGTGAGAGTGAGAGTGTAGAGTGAGAGTGTGAGAGGAGAGTGAGAGGTGAGAGTGAGAGGTGAGAGGTGAGAGAGAGGAGATGTGAGAGGTGAGTGTGAGAGTGAGAGGTAGAGTGAGAGGTGAGAGTGTGAAGTGAGAGGTGAGAGGTGAGGAGTGTGAGAGTGAGAGGTGAGGAGAGGAGGTGAGAGTGAGAGTGAGAGTGAGAGTGTGAGGAGGAGAGTGGGAGAGGTGGAGGGTGTGAGAGGAGGTGAGAGTGGAGGTGAGTGTGAGAGTAGAGGTGAGAGTGAGAGGAGTGTGGAGAGTGTGAGAGTGAGAGTGTGAGAGTGAGTGAGGTGTAGAGTGTGAGGAGTGAGGTGTGAGAGTGAGAGGAGAGTGAGAGTGAGAGTGTGAGAGGTGAGAGGTGAGAGAGTGAGAGTGGAGGAGGTAGAGTGAGAGTGTGAGAGTGAGAGTGTGAGAGTGAGAGTGAGAGGTGAGAGTGAGAGTGAGAGTGAGAGTGAGAGTGTGAGAGTGAGAGTGTGAGAGTGAGAGTGTGAGAGGAGGAGAGGTGAGAGTGAGAGGTGGAGGTGAGAGGTAGAGTGAGGTG